>NC_133437.1:12258464-12260964 GCF_011762505.2 Arvicanthis niloticus
ATTTATATTTCTTCTTTTGAGAATTATCTGCCCGAATCCATCAGCACAAATATTGATTGGAAGATTTGTTGTTTAGTATTTGTTTTGTACAGTTAAAAATGTTTTCTCTCAAATGAATATTATATATTTTAGTTTTTATATATGTGTGCATACTTTGTAGAGTTACTGGTATGTAGGTATTGAAACAAGACCCATGAAAGAAGAAAGAGGGTAGTTGTCAGGGAATAACAGTATAAGAGAATGAGTTTAGAAGGAAGCAGAATAAGGGCTGCTTGGGAAGAAAAGGAAAAAGGGACACAAGGAGCTGGGGAGAGGGAGCAGTTGAGAGGTTTCAAGAGAAACAAACTAGGAATGAACATGTTGGTATTAAATTCATGCGTTTGTACTCTAATTTTTAAAAATAAAACAATTACTTCACATGTAATGAGGTTATTTTAAACGTAGAATTTGGGTCAAACTGAAGTGTTTATTTTTGCCAGATAAGAGGTTTACCACTAAACTAGCCTAGCCAAAAAACAAACAAACAAGAAAAGAAAATGAAAAAATAAAGAAAAGAAAGAATCATTAAAAAATAATTATTTGTAAGTTTTCATGGTTCTGCACATTCTTAAGAGTTTTCTTAAATATAATTTGCAAAGATTATTCAAAGTACTAGAAATATCTCATTAATTTGTGTAATAAATAACAAAATATTAAAAACAAAAATGTAATTAGCTAAACCAACATTCTGTGTTTTTAATTAAATAGGGTGTGGTGGAGATTAGTAGAAACTTGCCTGACAAGTGATATAAAATGTCAGGTAACTTTAGTACACTAAACCTTTTAACTATTTGACTCTGTTACTCTAAGACATATCTGAATTTTATGATAGTACTTTGAAATTTTTTTTCAATGTGAAAATATTTCTCAGAAGACTTTATGACTCACATATGTCAAAACGTTTATGCTACTAGAGACAATATAAAAATAAAAATAGAAGTTATATGGAGAATTGCTGGAGTAATGATCACTCAGTAAGTGAGAATAGTTTGTCAAAGGTAGAGTAATGGCAGCATTTGAAGGATTTTTTGGTCATAAGAGGATATAAAAAGGAAAAAATATCCTATGAAGAATCATATTTAAAAGTGCAAAATGAGTGATATAGACAATATTAAAGAGAAGTAAGGCCATGCAAAAATGGTCTAGGTAAGTTTCAGATTTCCAACTTAACAGTTGATGAAACTTTTTAATATTTCTTTATCAGTTATCTATCTTCAACTGAACCTGTGTTGACCACCATATTTATCCTGTTATAAGCACTTTCAATTCAATATGCCTTTAATCATATGGTAAATTATATTTATATATTATCTTACATATTTCATTTCAAGGTGCCACATTGTTATTGACTCTATTGAATCTGAGATCACTAGACAACTATGAGTGATTATATCCAATGGCTTTGATTAAATGTCAATAACAACATACTGAATGTTGCTTTCCAGAAGAGGGAACATTTCTCTATACTTGGCTAGGCTTTTTTCTTTTTTATTTCTTTTTTAACATGTTTTCAAATGTAATGTAAAATATTATAATTTCTTTGAGTTATAATTTAATCACTAGACCTCTACCCCCTTTTACTTTTGTATTTAGTGGCTCATAATTTAAGTAAACATCTTTTAAATCACTCAATTTTAGCAAAAAAAGGAAAAAAAAACAACTTCTCTCCTACAATCATTTGTCTGACTGTAAATGTAGCTTCTATTTCCTCAGTTGATAAGATGAGATGAGATGAGATGAGATGAGATGAGATGAGATGAGATGAGGTGAGAGATGTGTGAATACAGAGCTTGTGCTGAGGCCAGAGAGTTTCTTTATCTGTTCCATCTATTCCTAGGCCTGAGCCTAGAAGCTGCTAGCCTCATTCTCTCTTCACCTTTGTCTAGTTTATTTTCTCTATAACTTGTGTCTGTAAAACTGTCCTGGTAGAACTGCCATAAAGACATACCACACCACACACCACACACCACCATTTTCTCAGTCTGTCTCTTTTTCTCCCTCCTTTTTTGCTCTTAAATAGGTGCTCTTCTTTGTGCCATTCATGTGTGATTTGGATATATCCTATCTCTGACTCAATTGGTCAAAATTTTCACTGATTCACCACTTTGTCACTTTGTCTGCTCCTCAATTACATGCCACCTTCAAAAATGGCTGCTTCCATTTACAAACTAATGTTACTTTCATAGTTAGGAACTGAAAGTGTATACTAGATAATCAAGGTTTTCTAATACTCAGGGAAGTGAGATGAAAGCTGGTTGATAGACTCCCATAACAGACATCCCAGGTTTCAACACACTAACATAATTGGAAATTATACAGTCAATGCAACTTACAATAAATACTGTAGAAGAGACAGAACCAATTTTAGCTTGACAATTAAAAGAGCCTTAAAACATGCACTAGCCCTTGTTTGAAATCCAAATCCTGTCCCAACATTTTCTTTTGCTATACTTCCATCATA